>NC_090757.1:80816758-80819258 GCF_036898095.1 Palaemon carinicauda
GAGAGAGAGAGAGAGGTATGAAGAAGTAAATATATTAACAAATAGGCGATTGGGAAGAGATTTTTCGGATAAGAGAGAGAGAGAGAGAGAGAGAGAGAGAGAGAGAGAGAGAGAGAGAGAGAGAGAGAGAGAGAGAGAGAGAGAGAGAGATAATATTTCCATCTGGTTTTTTCCTTTCATGGTTTTCCTGCATTTCTCTTTTCTTTTTTTCTCTTGGTTCTTTGAGGTGAAATATTTTGGTTATGGTATGAAAATGCTTCAACTGTTATGGGTACGTTATGATCTCTCTCTCTCTCTCTCTCTCTCTCTCTCTCTCTCTCTCTCTCTCTCTCTCTCTCTCTCTCTCATATATATATATATATATATATATATATATATATATATATATATATATATATATATATATACACATATATAATGTATATATGTGTGTGTATGCTGCTCCATTTATTGAACTTTTTCCGATAGCTGTTTCAGTTACAAATTAATGGCTTTCATCAGGTCATCTCTTAAAAGAAACAATTATTTGATATAGTTGCAATCTATACATACAAATAAAAATAAAAGAAATTTAGAAGCATAAATAAGTATATGAAAAAGTTGGGAGACATTTTATGTAAATACTACTGAACATATCTGGATCTTTAATGAAGCTTGAAAATTCCAGCTATGGTTTCAAATCCATTTTGCTGTAAAATACTTCTATTCCCAACAGAGTCCCACAACATCAGTTTCTGTGACACCAGAATAATTTCTGGAATAAGAATGCAATGGAATGTTGCATTCTGATGCTTTCAGCAGTCACCAACCTCCCATAGTCATACTGCCTTTATTTAAGTATAACGATATTTTTGGAGGTTCCTTGATGAAAGCCGTTAGTCTTCGGACGAATAGATGAAGCTGCTCAATAACAAGTCTCATTTTCTCTTCGTTCAAAATTCTGTTCGTTGTAACAGAAAAACATACCAATATAGTAATAGTCTTGTCTTAAAGAGGTTGATGCCTCGTGCTTTGCTATTTAAAGATTTTGTATATATATATATATATATATATATATATATATATATATATATATATATATATATATATATATATATATATATATATTATATATATATATATGTGTGTGTGTGTGTGTGTGTGTGTGTGTGTTTTACTGTGGAAAGGAAAAGGCTGATGTGTTTGGCAGTAAGCAGAGTAATTACGAACTCTATCTTCGTCATTCATGTTTTTCTGAGACTAAATAAATAGTTTAGGTTTTTGGCCGGTGAAATTCTAACTGTTGATGGACCTTGATGCTTATGGAGATGTTGACCAAAATGGTATATACTTTTTCTCTGCTTTTTATGTAAACTGCCGAATTCTTAGCTCCTGGGTTGTTTGTTACTTTCAGGAATTTAGCAAGAAGAGGAGCTTTTAACATTTATTGGAGAATTGGTAAAGTTACTTCATTATGTAAATGGTTTGTTGGTAAGTCTATGTCTGTTGGTTACCTCCCAATAACCCCCACATTACCTATAGTTTTTGAACGAATTTTGACTAAATGTTTAGATAGCTGTGATTAAGTAAATAATTTGTTCCCTTGTTTACAATTCAGCTTTCATAAAGGCCTTGGAGCATCTGGTGTCCTTATAATGTCCAATGTACAAAAATCTCTTCGACTGTGGTCAGGACGTTCGTATTATTGGCCTTGATATTAGTGGAACCTTTCACCATTGGTCCTTTTGTTCTAACTCAAAACATTTGGAGTAAATGGGTGAATGGGTCTTTCCTTAGTATCGGTATTGAATTTTTGAGTAATACCTTACAAAGAGTTGTTGTACTGAGCCTAGGCATGTGATATCTTGTGCTTTCAGAGTAGTGTACTTGGCCCATTACTTATCCTACTATATACACATGACATGTGGTTTGCGTTAGAAAATAATCTCGTTGCATATGCAGATGATGGTACTTTTTTTGCATGAGTTCCATCTCCTAGATGTAGATCTGGGTTTGCTGCACCCCTTAATAGAGATCCAGCTAGAATTTAAGGTATTTTGTCTTGGTTTGAATGGTAAATATTTCTATTGACTTCGATAGACGCAATTTTTTAACTTTTCCAAAATCTTTTGTGTTTTTCATGATGTTTCTTACTACTAAAACTTCCACTACTATTTATAATTAAACATAATCCTACTGCAATTACATATCTACTGGTATCCCAACGCTACCGCTTAGCCAATCACATCTATTGATAACTTACTGAAGGGCATCTATGACACGAGGTATTCCTCCTCCTCCTCCTCCCTCCTCCTCCTCCACCTCCTCCTCCTCCCTGTTCCTCATCTCGCGCGTCACTCACGAACATCTAGGTGAAGTTGACATCTGTTGGGTACGCGTGCACCAAACAGGTGAGCGAGACCGTCTGGCCAATTTGAGCTCCAATGGTGCTCTCGTTCAGGGCACATATGGGGACGTCTGTGACGGGATAAAATACATAAAGATTAAGAATGAAATATAA
>NC_090757.1:80826758-80831758 GCF_036898095.1 Palaemon carinicauda
TTTCCGAATTTATTTTCGATAAAACTATACTAGGGTGTTACTGTACCTTCCTGTTCCAGCAGAGTCTGGTTCAAAGAGGGTCAGAACAACAGAGTTTTTAGTCTGAGTCCGTGTTGTTTGGCTTGGGGCAGAGTCTCCCTCGCTGACCTAACACTTACAAAGGGAGCTGAGCTCCCTTAGGTCACTGTCGAAGGTTTCTGTAGTTATGATTCCTTCTTGTGTGATCGACCAGACTAAGTCCTGTTGCTGTTCTCGGGGAGGATAAATCTTCCCTTGGGAGTTGCAACGCCTTCCTTGCTTTGGTGCTCTGGAAGCTGGCAGGTATTATACTACTGCGCTGGCCCTTTCCCTTAGATCTCCCTTAGGCTAAGACAGAGTTCTTGGCTACGGGTGATCTGTCACTAAAGCAAGGTTGGCAGGACCCTCTTGTCCCTTCCCCCTCTATCTCCGTAATGGCCTAGCCATTACTGTACTGTACCTTGCCGGCCGGCAGAGCTGGCCGGCAGGGGTATTACTGTACCATATGTCATTCTACTTCTGGACCTAGTATAGGTTGGGATTTGGATTGACTAAGCCCATTGCCGGCCGGCAGAGACGCTGGACGGCAAGGGTCTTATGTTTTCGAGTGCTGCCCGGACCTCTCTTGGTCCCTCATCCATGCCTGCCGGCAGAGCCGGACGGCATTGGTCAAGGAAGCCTGAATTAAGTTTCTCCCCTTCCTTATATGCACTCTTTCGGTTGCCGGGCTGGGGGGGTTGTGTACACTCTTATCCCGGCATCCATTCTATTTTCTTCTAGTGCTGTACCTGTCCCGGCAGCCGGCCTATGAGGCCGGCAGCCGGGCAGGGGTAGTCTTCTGGTTCTTTTGCTGCCGGCTGGCATCGGTCTTGTACCTTTGCCGGCCGGCTTATGTCAGTCCTTGTCTGCCGGTCACCAAGAGTGTGGCCGGCAGCTGGGTACTACCTTGTGTAGTTGCTGGCCGGCAATCATTGCCGGCCAACACTGGCTGTTGCTGGCCGGCAGCTGCTGCCGCCGGCACAGGCATTTGAACCAGAGGGCTGCCGCCCTATAGCTGTTAAGTAGTATACTTTAAAGCTAATTGTGGTGTGTGCCGGCCGGCAAAGGCAGGCCGGCACACATCCTCCTATACTGTACTAGTATTCTTCTGTATAGCATATACAGTAAGAAGAAAACTATAGTAAAAGTTTAGGTACAGCACTGTATCTTCTAACACTATTGTGTTTTCTTACACAGCCCTTTGCTGTTGCCCTCAGACAGGAAGCAGAGTTCTTCCCCGTCTATTATCCAGGATTTTTAAAATCATTGCCTAGGTGTGAGCTCCACCTGTTTCCTATGGAAACCTTGCATTGGTTACTCTAGTAGAGATAAACCATTTTTTGATTTTATTATCTGGAAGGCTGCAACAATGGGTTGTGAGGGAAACACAAGTGTGTGTCTTTCATTTATGAATTGTTATGCTATACTATGCATATCCAGTGATACATAGTTCACTTGATACTCATGGAAATTTCTTCTCTTTACAGAAGGACACTCCGAAGTGGGGAAGTGCTTTCTGCAATGTCAGCAGCAAGAACCTCTGCGGACATGAGTTTTGTAGGAGACACGCAGCATACGCTGTCTCCAAGGATGATCTCCGGTATTGGGACCCTCAGGTATGTACTGTGTGCACTAACCTGATTAATGAGACATTTAAATAGCTAGGAAGAAGCTTCGTACCTGGGTAAGGGGCTTCCAAAAGTACACTTCTGGCCCTTATCTTCCAAGTGAGAAGATGAGGGCGTATCTTTTCCCTAAGACATCAGCTGAGGCAGTGATTCCCCAGCCTCAAGAGGAGATCCCCTAAGTTCAGATCCAGGTGGATGCTGAAGTCGCGGTCGCGATGCAAGACATCCAGCTAAATGACAGGATATCTGATGTGGACGGGTGTCAGGAGGAAGACCTCCTTGCAGAAGCCCAGGATGAAGTTCAAGTCCCTCTACATCGGCCGGTCTCCCAGTAGAGCTGGGACAGGCCCTCTCTTCTATTGTTGGAATGATCCAACAAATGCAGAAGGAGAATCAGGAGAAGGCGGCTGCAATGGAACTGCGAATGCAGTGCCTTGCAGAATCACATGGGCCCCAGAAAAGCTCAATGTGAAAGACCTTCCTTTGTGCTCGGATGCTAACCCATGGAGGTATGCTGAGCACATGTCGATGACGACTGGAAAGATCGTCATCTCGGATATGCTGGGCTCAGTTCCCCTGGAGGGTGGAATTCTGGCCCAGCAAGGCACCATATCCGGACTGTTATGTCCGGCTGAGGAAGGAACCAGCTTCAAAGGAGGAGGCAGAGCCGAAGGAGGTCATAGTGATGACCATGCTAAGGCTCAAGCTCTACTTTCATCTTCGATGAAAGAGAGGGGCTTCTCTAACTCAAAGGTAGCTGCATTGAATAGGAAGCTCCCTTCCTTTGTGTCCTCGCCTACTAGAGCCTTCCCCCTTTTTACAGAAAGGGTTTCTGGCTGTACTAAAAGCAATCGAGGCCGGCAAGTCTTGCCCCTCCCTAGAGGAGTGTAAACCCTTGTCGCTGGCCCTGCCTATGGACCACAAAGATTGGAAGGACGTCCATCTTACGTTCTAAGTGGAAAGTTGGAGGCTGATATTGCCGGACGTCAGTTCGGCAAGGACCCCCCTAAGCTGTCTGACTTTCTTTTGCGAAGTGAGCTCGATACAAAAGAAAGACTGACTGCCTCAATGTCTCTTCAGACTACTCTCGAGACGATGGCAAGTGACCCCAAGGTCCATGAAATGTTCATGGTAGTGGCCAAGCCTCATCTGGCCACAGTGACGAAGGACCTTTATGGCTTCGTCAAGGCAAGGAGAGCTTGTAGGGAGTTCGTGTTTACCTCGGCTACAGTGAGGCACGAGCTAAAGGAACTAATCTCCTCCAACATTTGGGGAAAAGACCTTTTTCCCTACCGACTTGGTCAAAGAAGTTTTTGATAAAGCCACCTTGGAGAATAGAAACCTTCTCCAGAAGTGGGACCTGGCTATCAAAAGAAAGTCTTCCCCGGATGAGGGTCCTCAACCAAAGAGGAAGACTATGAGGACTAGGCTACCGTCTCGGCCAGCCAAGCCTCTTAGACAGCAACAGCAACTGCAATTGCCATTGCCCCCAGTGCCCCAGATCGTGGCACAAACCCCGACCACCTTTCAGTGGGTACCCCAGGCCGTGTCGACACAGTCCACGGCATTCACCCCAGCGTTCGAAGGGCAGTGTACTTCCTTCCGAGCAAAGCCTAGAGGAGCAGCCAGAGGCTCGTCTAGACGCCCCTCAAGGGGAAGGGGATTCAGGGGTGGTCGTGGTCAGGAAGGCAAGACCTCAGGACGGCAGTCCAAGTGAGGTGATACCGGTAGGAGGGAGACTTCTGAAATTTCGGGATCGGTGGACCTTCGATCCCTGGGCCCACAGCCTACTCAAGAATGGATTGGGCGGGAGCTGGTACAGCACTCCACCCCCGTACCTTCGGTTTTTTCCAACACTCCACCCCCGTTATGGAGGAGTACGTTCAAGAACGGTTGGAGAAAAAGGGTGAAGCCCATCAATTTCTAAGGGAGGCTGTTTTGTGTTCCCAAGAAAGACTCGGAAAAGCTCAGAGTCATTCTGGACTTGTCGCCACTTAACAAGTTCATAGTGAATTGCAAATTCAAAATGCTAACACTGCAACACATAAGGACCTTACTGCCCAAGAGGGCATATTCCGTCTCGATAGACTTGTCAGATGCCTACTGGCACATTCCAATTAGCCATCGACTCTCCCCCTACCTAGGGTTCAGGCTACAGCGAAGACTACACGCCTTCGGAGCCATGCCATTCGGGCTAAACATAGCCCCAAGGATTTTTACGAAGCTTGCGAGCGTAGCTCTCAAACAATTTCGCCTAAAGGGAATTCAGGTAGTAGCCTACCTGGACGACTGGTTGGTGTGGGCAGCATCCGAGACAGAATGCTTGCAAGCTTCCAGTCAGTGATCCAGTTCCTAGAGTACCTAGGCTTCAAGATCAACAGAAAAAGTCTCGACTTTCTCCATCTCAAAAGTTCCAGTGGCTAAGATCCACTGGGACCTTTTGTCACACCGTTTCTCCACCCCAGCGAAGAAAAGGAAGGAGATAGCGGGTTCTGTCAAGAGACTTCAAGATTCCGAAAGGATATCAAGACACGAGCAGGAGAGAGTACTGCGCTCTCTCCAGTTTGCTTCGGTGACAGACCCAGTGCTAAGAGCACAGCTAAAGGATGCAATCGGAGTTTGGAGAAGTTATGCATCAAACGCGTGAAGAGATCTGAGAAGACCAGCCGCTTCGGCTAAGTACTCTTCTCAGGCCTTGGTCCCAAGCCAGACATCTAAAGAAGTCAGGTTCTTCTTCAGCCACCTCCCCCGTCGGTGACGATTCACTCAGACGCCTCAAAGGAGGGATGGGGAGGTCACTCTCATCGGAAAAAAGTCCAGGGGACTTGGTCCAGGCTATTCAAGACCTTTCTCATAAAACTTTCTAGAAGCTAGGGCAGTGCTCCTTACCTTAAAGAAAGTCTCCCCGCGTCATTCGTTCCACAGAAAGTGGTAATAGACAGCGAGGTAGTTGTAAGATACTTGAATCGACAAGGATCGAGGTCACCACCTCTCAACCAGGTGATGTTGGCCGTCTTCCGATTGGCGGAAAAGAAGAAGTGGTACCTGTCGGCAGTTCACCTTCAAGGAGTCCGCAATGTGACAGCGGACGCTCTATCCAGGTTCACACCGATAGAGTCGGAATGGTCCTTAGACGCAGGATCATTCTCCTTCATTCTGAATCAGTCCCAGAACTGCAGATAGACCTCTTTGCGACGAAAGACAACAAGAAGTTGCCCCTGTACGTGCCCCGTACGAGGACCCCTTAGCGGAAGCAGTGGACGCGATGTCCCTAGACTGGAACAGATGGTCCAAGATTTATCTGTTCCCTCCTCA
>NC_090757.1:80836758-80839258 GCF_036898095.1 Palaemon carinicauda
TATATATATATATATATATATATATTATATATATATATATATATATAAATATATATATATATATATATATATATATATATATATATATATATATATATATATATATATATATATATATATATATATATATATATATATAATATATATATATATATATATATATATAATATGTGTGTGTGTAGAGAGAGAGAGAGAGAGAGAGAGAGAGAGAGAGAGAGAGAGAGAGAGAGAGAGAGAGAGAGAGAGAGAGAATCTTTTTGCATAGCAGTTAATATGAAATTCAAGGTGTGCGTGTAGGAGAGAGAGAGAGAGAGAGAGAGAGAGAGAGAGAGAGAGAGAGAGAGAGAGAGAGACTATGGTCATTTAGAGACCGTCCAATAACTGAATGGTTCGTGTAGCCGATTTTCCTCTCTCTCTCTCTCTCTCTCTCTCTCTCTCTCTCTCTCTCTCTCTCTCTCTCTCTCTCGAGGAAAATCGGCTACACGAACCATTCAGTTATTGGACGGTCTCTAAATGACCATAGTCTCTCTCTCTCTCTCTCTCTCTCTCTCTCTCTCTCTCTCCGGAAGTTTTAAGTAGAGTAGATTAAGCCAAAGTTTAAAGTGTATATATTACCGTCCGAATTATTAACTTGCTCAGAAAAGGGTCTCTCTCTCTCTCTCTCTCCTCTCCTCTCTCTCTCTCTCTCTCTCTCTCTCTCTCCTCTCTCTCTCTCTCTCTCTCATTACGGAACATTATCTTATAAAGTTTCAATGGAAGAAAATAATTTCATTATTTTTTATCAAAGGAATCTACATAATGTATTGGAAGCAGCAAAAATGAAATCTATATTAGTCCTCTAAAACTGTTGACCTCTGCTAAAATATTCCTGCATTCCCTCGGGATTCTGTTCTGATTTCATTTCCTTAAATCATAAATCATAAAGCCAAAAATAAACCTTTTATTTTTGCAATATTTTTTGCTTTTATTAAACACTACAGGATCGATTTTTTTTTTTCATTTTTTGCATCACTTTTTATCAAACTTTGTTATCAACAGAGAGGTTTTGTCAACAACAAAAAAGTATTGTTAATGAGGACAATAACTTGGTTCATGTTAATTCCCCCATTAACTTGATAGTGTAAATACCCCATTAACTTTGTTCATGTCAATTTTCCATTACCTTGGTACCTGTCAATGCTCCATTAACTCGGTAAATTTTCTCCATCAACTTGGTTCATGTCAATTCCCCATTAACTTTGTTTATGACAATTCCCCATTAACTTGGTACCTATCAATGCTCCATTAACTCGGTACATGTTCTCCATTAACTTGGTACCTGTCAATGTTCCATTAACTCGGTACATGTTCTCCATTAACTTGGTTCATGTGAATTCCCCATTAACTTTGTTCGTGTCAATTCCCCATTAACTTGGTACCTGTTAATGCTCCATTAACTCGGTACATGTTCTCCATTAACTTGGTTCATGTCAATTCCCCATTAACTTTGTTCATGTCAATTCCCCATTAACTTTGTTCATGTCAATTCCCCATTAACTTTGTTCATGTCAATTCCCCATTAACTTGGTACCTGTTAATGCTCCATTAACTCGGTACATGTTCTCCATTAACTTTGTTCATGTCAATTCCCCATTAACTTTCTTCATGTCAATTCCCCATTAACTTTGTTCATGTCAATTCCCCATTAACTTGGTACCTGTCAATGCTCCATTAACTCGGTACATGTTCTCCATTAACTTGGTTCATGTCAATTCTCCATTATCTTGGTACCTGTCAATGCTCCATTAACTCGGTACATGTTCTCCATTAACTTGATACCTGTTAATGCTCCAACACACACACACACACACACACACACACACACACACACACACACACACATATATATATATATATATATATATATATATATATATATATATATATATATATATACATATAAATGCGTGCGTGTACTTTTTCTGTCCACGCGCACATGCGCTCTTAACCTTTCGTGACCAAGACTTTTAAAACCTAAGAAGGAAAGTGATAAAACAGAATGAAAAGTTTTCGGAAGTGAGGATAAAAACATCTGGAAACAGATGAGACACTTACGAGCTCGGAGCGGGTTATCTTTTATCTGCAAATGGAGTGTTTCTGGATGGTGAAGGTGTATAGAATAGAAGAACAACTGTTTTTTGTGTGCACTGTTAAAGATTTCCCGTAAAAAATTACGGTAAAAATCCTGGAATAAATATTGCCAGGATTTTACATTTTTGAAAACGGATATATTGACTTCAAGGAGTGATATTACAGTCAGTAACCTGGAAAAGATAATAACAAAGTAGGGTAAAATTAAGGTCGCCTTTATTTTACTGAAAAACGGCTTAAAACAGTATATTTTTACGGAGAATTTCCGATTAAAATTACGGTTTTTTTTTTTTTTTTTCCGCGTGGTAAATTGATTACTTTGGGTAAAAGATTATGAAGATTACTGAAATTAAGATTATTATTACAGTCA
>NC_090757.1:80846758-80848803 GCF_036898095.1 Palaemon carinicauda
ATCGCTAAGCATCTATTATTTTTATACTATTTAGTTTAATTATTAATTAATGATTATATCCTAAGTATTTAAAATTTACTTGATAAGATTGGTTATTGGTTAAAAATCTTTGCATCATTTAGTTCTGATCATTACTACAGTTATACATTTTCTTATCATTAACAAAATTTTATATTCTCTAACCATTCTTAAAATTATACTGTATGTGTTTTTACTATTATCAAAATTATATATATTCTCATCATTATTAAAGTTATATACTTTCTGACCATTATTAAGTTGTACATTCCTTAGCAGTTATCAAAATCATATATTTTCTAACCATGATTAACATCATATTGTTTTTTTATCATAATTAGAATTGCATGTTTTTTTTTAACCTTATTATAATCATATTTTCCAGGGTCATTATTACAATTATATATTGTCTAACCATTATCAAAACTATATTCTTCCTGTCCATTATTAAAATTATATATTCTCTGAGCTTTATCCTCAACTTTTTAAGATTAACCCATCTTAACTGATAGTAGCCTACAATCTCTCCTGAACCATTTATTTTATATAAAAAAAAAGAAGTGATCAAAAGGAAAGCAAAAACTCTACTAACCCTGATGGAATTACATCTAACCTCCTTAGAGACAAAGTCAGTCTTTGGGAGTTACTGGAGAACGGGATGATATTTATGGAGACATGAAAGGAGATACGAGCGTAAGGCTTTTAAGATTTTAGAATCTCTCTCTCTCTCTCTCTCTCTCTCTCTCTCTCTCTCTCTCCTCTCTCTCTCTCTCTCTCTCTCTCTCTCTCTCTCATTTCTAAAAGCCTATTATATTTTCGTATCCAGTCTGGTCTGAGAGCTTTGCTCATAACAATAGAGTTATATGTGCAATTTTGTGATGCTCTAGATACTACTTTGGTCTCTCTCTCTCTCTCTCTCTCTCTCTCTCTCTCCTCCTCTCTCTCTCTCTCTCTCTCTCTCTCTCTCTCTCTCTCTCATATGCAAATATATACATAGGCACACAAGCACACAAACATAAATTCACACACATACATATATTTATTGTTTGTATGAATATATATATATATATATATATATATATATATATATATATATATATATATATATATGTATATATATATATGTAGATATATATATATATGTATATATATATATATATATATATATATATATATATATATATATATATATATATATATATATATAATTGTAGTTATGTATACTCATACATATATCTGGATATACAGTATATTAATATATACATACGCAGGTAATCATTTATAGATAGGTATATACAGTACATTATATATATATATATATATATATATATATATATATATATATATATATATATATATATATATATATATATATATATATATATATTTGTATATGATAGCCTATAGAAATCGTTATTTTAACTTTTCTTTTATTAGAAGTAATCTGTATTAAAACAAATATAGCCATTGGGTGATCCTCCCTGGCCCTAGCTTGGGTGGAGAGTGGCTTGGCTGACGGCTCAGGAAGGGGATACCGCAGTAGAATCTCCCTGGTGAGTAAATAGGATCTGAAATGTTTCTTTATATTTCTGTCTCTGTCCCTGAAGGAGGAAATTGGAGTTTCAAGAAAGATTGTTTTTATCAATGCGTTTTCCGAACTTTATTTATTTATTTATTATTATTATTATTATTATTATTATTATTATTATTATTATTATTATTATTATTTTATTATTATTATTATTAAAAACCGACAGTTATTTCAGTAAATTTAAATATAAAATATCTTGACAAAGATGTTTAGAAAAACGGTCTGGTGTTCCCCAGCTTACCTTTATGTCAGCCTGTTCAATATGAATATACACTTATGTCAGCCTGTTCAATAGCAGTACAGACTTACCTTAGCCTGTTCAATATGAATACAAATTTATGTCAGTCTGTTCAGTAGGAGTACAGACTTATGTCAGCCTGTTCAACATTAAAAAACATTCGCTGCACTTCTGAAGTTCCACTGATTCAACATTGAT